>NW_027287317.1:1446901-1479401 GCF_022747635.1 Hetaerina americana
GACAGATTTATTGCCGGTTTAGATGTACTACATCATTTTCCGATACGAAATGAAACAAGTGCCGTCTGATATAAATTTCTCCCGGGGAGTGAGGAGAGGGAAAGATGTGGTGGGAAGGAGGAGGGGGATGATGTCATGAGAACAGAGGAAGGGAAAGAAGGCAAGGGTTGGCGACCGATGTCCTCCCTGTCATTCAAAATTGTACTACAATACATTGATGAATAAAGATTAATTCGTTACACTGCGGACGACCTGAAAGCCGAACAAAATCATACCGAACGATTTCCTCCCCGACATTACTTCCATATTTATTATTTCGTCGTGCTAAAGGAACGGTAACACCATTCCCGTCGCAGTTTCTTTTATGATACGGTTTGGACAGCTCTCTACAATGCATTGCTTCACTGTTTCTTCCTGATTGAACGTCCGTCAAGCCATTGGAATTTTTCAAGAAAATAAGAAAATTTTCTTCTTTCAAGAAAAGAAGAAAATTCGATCCAGATATGGTAGCACGTTCGGACTAAAATGAAAAGTGCGTGGAGTGGCGAACAGCTAGCTTATGGCTCACCCGAAAATTAAAAGAAAGGAGTTTAAAGCGAGCCATCATCACGGCAAATAACAATTTGTTATCTGAGATTACTCTGACCATCTCTTTTGAGTATTTAATTCGGAAAGAGATGACTTACATCTATAAGCATTACTCAGTGGGTTCGAATCAGTATCAGCATGAGATCAGAAAATAAATTAACTCTCTCCGCTGAATTGCTTACTTAATAAACATCGGAGTGATGGCGCAGGAATAAGTGATGCCGGAGCTCCATTTGCGTAATTTGCGCATTGTTAGTAATTTTAATGCTTAGCATTATAGTAAAATATGAAAGGAGAAACTAAAATACCCAAAACTACGAGTGATCAAACTATACTGTATACAAAGTTGTATCTGAAAATATATAGCTGTTCCTCATACGTATAATGTAGATACACTACAAAAATTCCTATGGTAACTCATGATAAATTAAATTAATGACGTCGTCTAGTAAATAAAGTACACACTGATACATCGCATTTCATTTGTAACGTACGTATACACTATAAAAGCTAGGTCTTTCATGACTTTGATGCCTTTTTAAGTACCCTTAGAACTATGATTGTCTCGGGAGATCTTCAAATTCCGTTGAAAACTAAACAAGAAAAAACTAATGTGCATAATAGTTCAAGGTCAGAATGACGGAGGTCGTAATCCTGTCTTTAGAAGTGACAATTTATGACTCGCTAATACATAATCACTAATTCACCCACACCTAAGCAAGATCCGCGTTAATTCCGCAAAGATGCCCAACATTATTCATCACGCTGGTGGCGCGGGGATGGCATACTGTTTGCAAGGTTCTCATTAGGATCATTCCGGTTACAACCGACACCCCGCCATGGATCCTGCGAAAATATCAGAACCAGCAGGGTGTAACCGCAGGAGGTGCAGAGAAGGGAACCGACCATCCTTCTTACTCTGGCGTGTATTTCAGCATGGCGCCACAGGGCTTAGCGCCACGTGAGCTCGATTCACGTAGATAAATTTGACCTTCGCTTCGAAAAGTTATTTTATTCCACCAGTTTCTCTCGAATTGCGTCACTCGCATCCTCTTGATTCACGGCTATGATCCACCCCTCAAAGCGTTGCGTCTGTTTGGGAGAAAAACGGAGTAAAGGAGTGAAATCCGTACCTACTCAACACACCTCAGCGGGATACGATTCCCTTGAGTGGAACGCGACACTGGCAACTGGGTATTTACTACAAATTCAATTCGCAATGCACTCCCAGAGCCAAACATTTAAACGTAACTGAATGCAATTCACAGTTTCGGGAGTTCAGTCACTCTAATCTAGTTAGAGAACCGCACAGTCGAGTCCATGGAGTGTGGACACCTTTCTACCCGAACTCAATGACTCTGCCCACTCAGGGTTGAAGAGGAAATAAAAAGACCGGAGAGTGTCGCCCATGCGGATGCGGACGGAACTCCTCTCCTCAAGGGGCCCTATGTCGGACTCTCTCTCTTCCCGTGCGCTGCTCTGCTCGACGGAAAGGATGATCGCGTCCAGTCGAAAAATATTCATTCGTGCACCCCCACATACTTCAACAGGTGATACCAACACGAGATGAAGCGTCATAAAAATTAAACGAGTTAACAAGATACAATGACATATCGACACTTATTTTTTTACATATTAACCATAATCATTGACGTTGCTCTGTAACCACCCTCGTGGAGATAGGGAAAAAATGTACCCTTAACAAACGTTGCAGTGAATACATCATCTTTGGTTTTTCTGCCGCATGGCACTCATGGTTGACCTCCATGTCAGTCTGTCCTAAGCCATTCCCTTGGTTTCTTAATAATATCTTCCAATCTTAACTATGTTCAACATCGTCTACCTCCTCCTCTCTCGTCCCTTCTTTCATTCCTTCTAATAATCTTCCGCAAGCACTCATTCCTCGTACAATTTCCGAAACAATTCGTCTTTCTTATCTTGATTTTCTCAAAAAATTGCCTCTCTTCTCCAAATATTCGTATATCCTACACATTTTCCGCTCCATCTTCCCAAATAATTCCTTCCCTTCTCTCCCCAAAGCCACATTTCGGAGGTCTCTCGTTTTCTTTTTACGTCATCTTCATTAATTTGCGGAAAGATGAAGCAGTGGTCACAAAACCCATCGAAAATTACCTACATGGTTGAGAGCCCACAAGATCCTTAAGGGAGCTTCTAGGTATAGTGATAAGAGTGAGAATGTAATTCTCGCAAGTGCGTCCAAAGCGAAAGACATTGCATCTGATGAGGGGAATGAGAAGAGCCTCTTCGGCAAGTAGGTGGCTGGAGTTTATCTGAAGGGGGGAAACAAGCGGTATTAATTCAGCATGGTGCAAGCCATGAGGGGGAACTCTTTCCAGCGAAGTGAAAATTAGTTCAGGGTGTACTCGCAAATTTCCTCTGAGCGAACGTTCACAAAACTTATGTGGCGCAAAATCGAAAATTACACCTACACCCTCATTCTAGTCACATAGAACGCACATCTTTCCCCCAGATTAAAGACTATTCATGTTAAGATGAAGCCCGATATCCGAAACATCTTGAAGATGTGAGTGGGGGCAGGGAATCGAATAATTTCTAGCCAAAGACCCTCCAAAATAAAACGCAAACGCCATCTAATTGACAGCATGCGTTTTCGTGGGCGGCTTCCTTCCCGTTGGAAGAAAATGACCGCACAATCTGATGGAAGGGAAATGAAACCAAGGGAGAAGGATAAAGCCAGTGTATAATCACGTGTTTTCACTTCCTTCCAGGAATGGCGTGTTTATCCTGTCCGCACAGCTGTCTCCATATCAATTTTCATCAAATGCTTTGCTACAGTCAAAAGGTTTTTCTCAAGAAATATTATTTCCTTCTAGTTCTAACGCAGAGGACTCAATTATGACGACCAGTATCGACTTTTCCTTCAATTCAGACTTTAGGCCACATATTTCCTGCGAAGAAAGGCATCATAAGTAAAAGAAGCAGGACTTTCCCTGAAAACCACTGGCACTTTTAACGGACAACCATCATTTATTTGGCTGGATGCAAAAGTAATCAGTGCTCCTTCGTTATGATCTGTCACTTTATATACGAGTATATTATCTCGGTTGCACGCATCGTAGCTTTTGGCACCGAATTTTTATATTTTTTTTCTCAGCTTTTGGAACGAGTAATTTTGTTGTTTTATATAACTAAAAAATTGAATTTGTCCAATCTCTACTCCCTTGTTTTTCTTGGAGTCTCACACACGAGTCACGGAAATCAAAAACGTCTTCCGGTAGGGTGTCGATCGTCAGAGTGAAACCATTGATGGGACTTACAGCGATACATGGAGAAAATGAGTTCTGCAAAACGATCAGTCACGAGTCGTTTTTCGCAGTTGAGGAAAACGTTTTATTAGTAATCTCAGGTGAACATGAATCAAGCGTATCCCAATTTATTTTCGTCCGGCCATACACTTAAATGAAAGGGAAGCCTCATGGTTGCAGTTGTTTCCCCTTCCATCGGAGGCTTTTCTACGTGCTCGTGACTTGGTTAAAATGGGTAAATGCTGATGCCCTGCGCAAACAATAATATCCGTATCAACAATATTTTCTTGCACTAATCAGCTCAACCCTTAAAAAAATAGTAAGCGCGATCATACGATTAATAATTGCATTAGGAACAAATTGTAATGCTTCATGAAAGAAATTAATTTCAAAAACTTTTGCAGGGAAATTTCACCAAACTTTCACGAAAACTTGATCATTTCAAAGGACTGCGGGAGATGGAGCGACAGTATCTTTTAAATGAGTCATCCGCTAATATGCATTAAAGTGCAGACATTTCAAAGCGTAAAAACCATTAGCCTTGACAGGGATTCAAACCCGGATGTACTTCAGCCAATTAAGCTACCAAGGTTTATTTCGGGGTGTAAGAGTACGCGTAAATCAATTTGCGATACGGGATAAAAGGAAATTTCAAAACTTCCAAGTTTCACATTCAGTGATGGAGTAGAGACTCTTTACTTTGGCCTTTGACTTTGACTAGGCAAAAATATAAAAGCTGGATGTTTCATAACAAGCCATTCTCTGAAACGAAAAACACAACACTACTATGGTTTCCCGCCGATTTATTAAAAATAAAAAAATATGTATGTTACACAAATTTTTAGATATAAGAGAAACCAAAAGAACCAACAAATTCAACATTTAACCACATCTAATGAGTTCGTAATTTTCCAAAGTCTGGATACATTACAAATTCACAAAATTCATACGATACGATATTACAATTACAAACTCATTTTATATGGACATCAAACAATTCCAGAAAATGAAGCCTGAAAGTGTAAAGTATATTTAACCACATCCTTTGAACTATTGGAACATTTAATAAATACGAGGAAACGGCCACCTGAAAGTGCATCGGGAGAGACGCTGAATATCATACAGGCCAGACACCAGGTCATACCTCGACGGCCGCAGCACAGATGCTTTCCCGCCCAGGATTGACCCAATTCAAACGTTGAAATTGATAAATTTCGAATAAAGTGCGATGCGGCGTGATTTACCCGTTATTGTTTTTATAGTCTACCGTTTGAATTAAATTATGAGAGAGAGAGAGACAGATTTTTTTCCCTACATTTCTTGGCTTCGTTTCAAAGACAGACTGATAGCCCATATTACAACGAAATGTTCTTCAATTCCACATTCCTCAAGCATACTTTCTACCTGCCTTCATTCTGTCCTACCTACCAACCCTTTCCTCCCAATCACGACGCCTGCCTAACGTTCTCCCCTCTATCACAGTCTTCAACATCCCATGGTCAATGGCAATACTCTAAATACACCTTTCTTGCCTCATCCGGATATCTCACAACAATGAAATGAAATTACTGACTTTGTGATTTCACACACTTAAAGTGTATCCCATAAAGTTAAGCCGGACACAAAAAACCTCACAACAATCCTCTTTCCTCCCCACCATTCCCAGTACTTCCTCAGGTGTTCTTTTTTAGTCCATTTTACCCTTTTAATCCTTCTCCGCACCCACATCTCAAAAGTCACCAATGATATTCAACTTAATTTGTAACCTCATCAAATTAAAAAATAAAACATAAAAATTAGATTCCCCGAAAGTCATTCGAGATGTCGAATATTAAGAAAACTCATCGTCAACCACGTCTAATTTCACATCGTGATTTCCAGATGCCAAGGAATGCGCTGCACAATACTGCGATGAATATACGGAAAAGTTGTGTTATATCCCATTGACGATATGGTTGGCGTGCGGCAATGATGATCTGAAGATGATGTCGTCAATGATGCGCAACGATTGAATATCACTGCGCGACCCTCAACAACTAATGTACCGAGATGTATCGATTACCACATCCCTTATCGGTATCGTCCGAATATAATAACATAGCCGAAAATACGATGCACAATGTGATGAAACTTTGCCAAGTTAAGTCACCCATTTGACAGACAATTTTAAACTTTTTTTCAACACTCAATTTACATCGGTGCGATGCTCCAAGTCACACATCGCACCCCCCTATTGCCAACCACACAGCTGCGAGGGAACATTTACTCCGATGGCGGCAACAATGATGTTGTGAACTGTGCCATATATTTATATTTTCATTTGCAATGTGGTTTTCATTGTCAATAATTTGGGCTTACATCTTACACATCACTTCTACTATAAAAAAATAATAAAAATATGCATAATGTAAATGATAACAATTAAAATTTGGGTAAAAAAATAATTACCAGCGAACATGAGTGCTTTAAAATGTTCATACTCATTGTCACCGATAAAGAAGTATGGTGTGCCAAGTGTACTTTTACTCCTTCAGAATTTTTAATTAAGTC
This sequence comes from Hetaerina americana, assembly GCF_022747635.1. Classification (NCBI taxonomy): domain Eukaryota; kingdom Metazoa; phylum Arthropoda; class Insecta; order Odonata; family Calopterygidae; genus Hetaerina; species Hetaerina americana. The sequence continues at coordinate 1,453,327 of NW_027287317.1, forward strand.
ATGATTTAACTCTTATTGCAAAAATTCGTGCACTGGGTCACCTAAGGGGTTCTAAGCGTAGATGCGACGGAACAAGATGCCTGAGTGACGCTCCATTAAGACCGTTTTGAAGGTTTTCATGTTAGAATTGAACTTAGTTTTAAACAGAAATAACCACAAAACTAATCTCCTATCCGATCCTTGAACTGGATAGAAAATCTACTAACCCACCCACCACAGATGTTCCCGACAGTTTTGATAACTTTAACTGAACTAATGATTTAATTTAACTCCTAGCAACTTAATTTAACAACTATCAATCACAGATGAGCAGGGGCGTTTCAAGATACTACCGCCTGTGGTGCTGAAATCTACATTGTTTTTGTAGGAGTCCATTTTTCTTGGTTCAATCGGAAAAAAATGGTCGCGAGCGAGATAATCCTCACACGAAGATAATCAGGAAATATAAGGGCAGGGAGCACCTTTATAATGCCAAAGAAAAATTGTCATCACCATCGACCAGATCTCACATTTTCGCTTTATTGTAAACGTTTATTAGAAAGGCTTCATTCGCGACTTGGGATCAATTGTTCGGATTCATTATTGAACATACCGTATTCAGCCACTATAATAAGCATCGTGTACAACGGCCTTAACAAAGTACACCCTCGCAGCCCTTGGAATGAAATTTACAATGATGACACACTTGAAATACTATTGAATTTCTTAAGGTTCTCTTTGGCGGTGGATATTTTAATCTGCTCGGATCGGAAACACAATGAGGGTCTCTATAAACAACGCAGAAAATTAAATTTTTACGTAAGCCTTACATTGGGATGAAATGTACGAATCATGGAAGTACACGACACCGATTTTGATGAGCTTAATTGGGCTCCCTCGACATCATTCCGCGAGTTTAAAAAAATTAGAAGCGTCAGTCGCCGTCCACCCTCAGTCCTCGCTCCACGGATAGAAGCCCATATAACGGAAGTTCCATTTCGCTTTAGGTCGCATTCGACCACGCATATTACCATTCATGAATACGAATCGGACACGCACAAACACCGGCGAGGAGAAACCGCTGCGATTTGTTTTGCATTCGCGCTGATGAGGAAATAGGAGTTACTTCGGAAGCCGAACCGCGGAGACGAGAGGTATGACAGAGCCGGGGACGCCGCCAACCCACCAATGGCTTCGATTAGTAGCGCCCGGCGATTCCCATTAATTAGTCCAAGCACGTAATACTTCCTCAGGACTTGATCAGACACATCTTATCTTCCCACGCTGCGAGGGAGCGAGCTCCACACACACACTGCCACAGCACTTGCTCTTCTGAACGGCTTTGGGCAAGCCAGCGGCGGAAAGGGCCCCGGCCACATTCAACCCAGAACCCAGGAAAAAAGCCCCCCACCCCCACTTGCGTCTTGAAAACATCGCCCACAACCAGAGTGAAACCAACTCCTGATTGTGGTTGCGAATTTGGCGCTTTTTAAGGTATTTTCGGGAAGGGAAAGAAAATGTTTACAGCGTTGTGGGTAATTGAATTAGGTACTGCCATGGCGGCAGGGAGGGAGCGTGGGCTGGCAAAGAGAGAGAGGGATTGGGAGAGAGCGTAGCGGAGGATATTCGCCCGATCACTCGCAAAACTTTCCTGGGGAAGGGGAGGGTGTGAAGCGGGGGGTTCGGAGCGCCGCGGCCCACGGGGTAGGTACCATTGCTGTCGTGGCGCGACAAAAATGTTCCATTTTGGAGGTGCCGCTATCCATTAGCCAACTCAATTACTATCACGCGACTGAGACTATAACTATAGAATGAAATTTAAACACAAAAACGCGCATGGAAACATACGAGGCTCAGCATGACGCCATCGCCTACATTCTCCAAACACATTCACCTACGCAGGAGAAATTATTTCCGAGTAATATTTTGAATGCACTTCCACGAATGAAAGGGGACTGGGTAAAGAGTCAAATCGAAGAGAAAGAGAAGGTGATCACCATAATTCAAGGGAACATTCCAGGACTGTCCAGGACAAAACCAGCAATTTGTCCGATTGAAGAGAAAGTGGCCACAATAATTCACGGAAACATTCCAGGACCGTCCAGGCCAAAACCAGAAATTTGTCCAGGTTGTTATAGCCGCAATTCATAAAATGGATAAGCTCATGGATCCAGGTAATAAAATTTGTTCCTTATGCAAGACAGCCTCGATTACATTGAAAACTAATGCTTCGTAGAAAGAAGCATAAAATTAATTTTACATTAGGATAGATATCTTCGACAAAATACGATAAACATTTTTATGATGAATAAAACACGGGGCAATTGAACCAAGGGTTAAGTATATGGCTCTTGAGAATTGGCTGAAGATAATTTATACCCATAGAACATACCCATACACATATATGAGTGTGAGGAGTGCTCCGCGAAAGCAATTCGACCACAACTAACTAACAGGTAAATGAACACAAACATGTTGTCGTCGTAATCGAGCAAAATTTCCATGGCATACGAGCGAGGAGCGGGCGGGAATAGTATGACCGTCAATGCAATTTTCCGGGACTTTTCCAGGTTCTTCAGGCAAATGGCCACCCTGTCATGTGATTGAAGAAAATTGAATTTCAGCTCGAGTTACATCTAGTCACCTTCACGCAAGAAACAAGAGATATGGAGGTTCAGCCTATACGATCGAACCGCAAATTTTACGACGACCGTAACCCAAAAAAGTCGAATGGACGCCTCTCCCTCAGATACTCAGCCACAGATTTCGATTTTCATTTTTTACAACCCCTTCCTCTTCTCTGTCACCTCAATTCGTGGTGTCCTTACCTTTTTTTGAGGCAATGTTGACATCGTGAACCTGAGATATGTTTTACAAAATAGTCATTTTTGTTAACAAAACTCACCTTTGCGTGTTCTTAGAATTTGTTATGAACGTAGTATAGGGAATACTGATGTCGGAGTAAGTTGTGTAGTTGAGATATTAAATGTGTAAGATGGGAAAAATTTGAATATCATAGGCATTTTGACATGATCGTCACTTTGGACGTTTCCAATATTTTTGAGTTCGTACATACTTGTTCATAGGTGCCTCAAGCGTGTATTGGTCAACCCCTGAATATTTACTTTAAATTATTACTTTTTGTGCTTAGTTCTACTGAATACAATTTTTTGTCATAATTAAATGCTTTTAAGTAAATTCCCGCGATATTATTGAAATTAAAGATAGTAGTTAACTTTTGTAATGCGCATTTTCTCAAAATATACGGCCTAAAAATATAATTTAACGCAAATAAACCATAATTACCAAATCGTAAATAATCGATATCTACTTCGATGGGGTTCCGAAGTTCACCACAAGTGTCGCGAGTACCGCCTCAACAGTGCTTCTACAATTGCTAGTTTTTACCATTGTACCGCGATAAGCAGGCGGTAGTATGTTTTCCGGTAAGTCAAGTCATAACGATGACGCTATTATTACATGGCAATAATGGCAGTAAAATTCGAAAAGCAACCTTGTGGAAGTTTAACTCACATCTCAAATAAATTTCTCCAAAATCTCCCAGACAGTAAAATTGGCAAGAGTACCTGAACATGAAACCGCCGCAGGTAGGTGTGAACTTGCACACCTTTCGTTCTATTCAAATGAAAAGTGACCTCCGTGCAGGTAGGGAGTCATTAGCGCATAGTTGCAGAAGTGCAACGTTCACTGAAAATCGCTACTAATTCCTTTCTAAAAGACGGATATTAATTTTGAAAAATTGAGTCGTTAGAAGACGGTAAGCCTTTTTGATTTTTTGAATAAAAATTTCAATTTGTAACCAATTTTTTAAATTAATTAACAACAAAAAGTACGCTTATATCGAGCTGAAAAAGACGTCTGACCTCGAAAACAACCAATTCTGATACATGCCTTTCATCAACTGTTCACAATTTATTAGCTTTGATGTAGCAAAACTAAAATGAACATGTTTTTATAATAAGCTAGTTATAGCACCTAACGAGTTAATTTCTGTGCCCCGAACCGAGTGCGTGGCTGCATGCGACCTCTCAACTTATTATTTCTTTGGCCCTAACGATAATTCTAATATTCTAGGCTTACTAGCTACGAATGGAGGAGATCCTTTTAAACCATAATTAGACATATTTTTATTATTTTTTGCAGTTACTATCACCTGTGACGATAATGGGGTTGTTGGCATGTCCATATTGGATATGATGAAGTTTTGAGTCGTCCCATTAAAATTGAAAACTTACAATACGGTATAACCCATTTGAATGTACTAGTTAGATTTTATGATTTTTTTTACATTTATGATACAAATTACCAGTTTATAAGAGACAGGTCGGACAGGCAGAAGCTGATTACGAGGTTGTTATCGCTAACAAAGCAGTCGATCAAAGTAGATCGCCTCCAGTAAGAAATGGGTTTGAAGGTCGACAGACCGAAAGCCGATCCTGTAAACAGCAATTATAGGAACACTGCCAGGAGGTTTTTCGACCCCGCCGATGCGAGTGAAGACTTGGATTGGAGGGACGAGGGAGGATATGAGTACATTGCGAGACATTACGGCTCGTATTTAGCGGGGACGGAAAAACGAGCGCGAGCTACGCGTGATACTGATGAAAAATTAGCGAAACATGAGCGCTGCGTCGCCACAGATGTGGTTATCCGTGGGGAGAACGTTTAAGCACACTTGAAAAGAATGTTTAAAGCGGAATGGAAGCAAGAATGCGAGCAAAATGGTGAGAAAAAATATAAAAAAATACAATTTCCTAAAGGATAAAAAAGTGTATGCAAAAATTTCCTCAAATAATTAAACGTGAACATGAGACGTCCCGGCTAAAATTCAGAGGTGCACAAAACACGGCATGATACCTAAATACTAGAAACAAAATCAATTTGAAGATATCATGATGCGACCTTTGGGAAAGTGGAATGAGAAGGTTTATATGATAGTCGTTCAAAACTTGATCATAAAACCTCTTTTAATACATTGGTCAATAAAGCGGGACCTTCGACGGGCAGAGAGTTCGGGAAGTATGTTAACAATGATGATTTAAAGTTTGGCCATCAAGACTAGACATACAGTCGAGATATTTTAAAGCACAAGTATTTCAATCACCTAAGGCAACAAAATTTTACAGGGACGGGGAAGGATCTTTCGATCCCACCCCCCTCCGCGTGGATCTTTCTCCACTCGGGGGGGGGGGGGATGGGGGCACGTGTGCTCTCGGCGGGGGAGGGCGCAAGGGGCGGGGTGGAAGCGGGAGAAACAGGGACTGCGGCCGGACCCGCCCCCGACCCGGTTAATCGATAATTCTCACGTGTGTGTGCACACAGTCTCCGTGGCACAAAGGCGGGAAGCGGTGCCGGACGGAAGATGTAATGCCCGCCGCCGGCGAGGGCGGAGACGGCGGCGGCGTCAGTGGACGGTTGGTCCGGGAGGGAGGAGGGGGGGAGGGTGACGATGACGACGACCGCCAGCGCGGCGCCTCCGCCTTGGTGTCCGCGACGCCCGAAGGGGGAAAGGGGTCCACACTTGAGATCGCGTGGGTTCAAAGCGGGGCGGTCGGATTCGCCAAAAAAAAATCTTCAAATGAATACTTTTCATGGTGACCCTCTCATTACTGGGTCGAAGACCATATCGGAGGAGTGGGAGGAGAAACGATTTATTTCCTGGATTATAAAATATCGTTTTTTTAACGAAACACCGGGGAATGACGAGTCAAGTCATTTCAGCGGAGTCACCCCACTCTTGTGCGCGAATACTTGAGAAATTCCTCCGCCCAAAAGCCACTCACCTGGATCCGGGATTCAAAACCCGGATCCCTCGACTGCCGGCAGAAGTGCTTTCACCCATTTACCCTCTCGAGGCGGGATCTCTTTGGGTTCGAATCATTATATAGGGGAATTATTTTTGTAATGTAATATTATCGTATTCTCATCGTCTTTCGCTAATTTAGAGCATGTTATTGCGAACCTTGCGAGTTCAGGCTATCGTCAAACATCCGTGGCCCAACTAATTTTCCCATCGGACCCGACAAAGCAATGGCAAACGAATGGACTTGGGGAAATTTCGTTCTGAGAGATAAGCAAAAGCACTTAAATACGAGCGACATTTCGACCGATTCGATTCTGCACGAAAGATAAACCAATTGGCAAACAGGATTATTCAAGGGATTCAAATGTGACAACCGCCTTTACCTTCCATTCCGAATCGAAGCTCTTTACAGTTATTATCATCCAACTGGACCGTGCTAATATTGACTTCCTACCTTCTTTATACATGGTGTCTTTGAATAATACATTTTCGATGCCTATCACTTTTGTGTGGCGCGTACTCGCAAGAACACGTAGCCTCTTGTGTATGGAGATGCGGATTTAATCATGCTGCATCCAAAGGACGTTCGTTGGAAGCATCAAATATAATAAATACGAGTATTTTCCTCATGCTCCGTCAGGCGGCGGAGAGGTGGATGGGATACCTACGAAACCGAGAGCAAAGGAAAGTTCACTCGGGCGGAGGCATGTCTTTAAACAAAAAAGGTCGGTGAGGAGTTGGGAAAATCAATCGCAGAGGCATTACTAAAAATCTAAAGGGAAATGTATAAACTGTAAGTCGGAGACGTTCACGAAACATGTCAAAGGCCAAAAAAATAAAGAGGCTTATTTTTCTTTCGTACTCAGCCTGCACTCCAAGAAAATTGAGAGCGAATGATATCAAAATTGCGAAAAAGGCATCTGCTTTTATGCTCTATTTATAATCACTTCAGCTATTTAAAATAGACCGCTCCTTTATTCGTACGCGCTCCATTTTTGTGACACTGTCCTTTCAGATCTTTTCCGAGCCTTTTTAAACGTAATTATTATTTTTAACATTTTCCTCAAGCCACTCTTCGTTAAAGGAAATTTGAGGCCTCATGACTTTAGGAAGCATTTAAGTTGAAGTGCTAAGTTACGTGTTTGGTCACACTTTCTGCATCAAAGAAAAAAATGATACTAATAAATCACACACTCTCAGAAGTAACATGGCGAAAATCCTCCACGAAGAAAGAAGACAATCGACTTTTTCGTATCAAAGAGTTTTATTGCTATCAATATGACTTTAGCACGTGTACTATTATTAGTAATAAAACTATTTTATATGGCAAAGCCAAGTATCTTCTTTCAAAATTATACTAACCTGCAGATTTTAGATTTTCCGATACATAAACTAAATTCCTGGATGAATGGGACGACTATTCGCCGTTCTGGGGGCCCAAATAATTAGCACACGACCCCCTTAGACTATTAATAAACATACAAAAGGAATGATGTACGTCAAAGGAATCCACTTAAAAAAGAGGAGAAATTTTTTTCTCATAGGGTGACGCGGATTCATGTTAAATATGGATCTGATCACGACGCTTATACAGCTCGTGTGACATCTTCCACGAAATGTCAAAGAGACCTGAAAACTGACGGCGAATAATTCCCAAAAGTCGGATAATGGCAAAAACAAAACTCGAAATTGAGCACTTCTTTCAAAGTAACCATTAAGTAAAATCCTTTATTAGAATTGGCGACATCACGATACATTTGTAATACCTCAAGATTAAGGAGGTTTCTGGCACATAATTATTAATCGCCACCCCAACAGTCCAGCAACAAAAACCCCAGCGTTCATGGGTAAAGAAAGAACAGGCACAATAAGGTGTGGGAAGCTGCTACAGATACCTCATAATGCTAAGAAACAATTCGTACCGAATTCGGCCTCTCTCTCTCTCCCTCACCGAAATCATTTTCATTTCAATAGCTGCGAGCGTGATCAGATCTCTAAGTAATTAACCTTGAAGGAAAACTGTATCAAAAATACCGAAATAGCAAGTGTACACCTAACTAAACACTTAGGCGTTTACCTCACTCACGATCTCTTGGGTGAAACAAACGAGGCATATGTGGACAAGCAAGCAAGAAATTAGAATGTATTAGGAGATTAAAGGGGGAAATACGACGAGAAGATTAAAGAGCGATGCTATCTTTCGCTAGCTAGGCTTAATCCATAACACGCTGATAGTATTCGAGTTTCTCACTATGGCGTATTGATTACGGAATTAGATTGTGCGCAGCGAAGAGGAGCTAGATTTTCAAAACGTTGCTTATATAACTTAGTTACGTACCTAGATTATTAGAGGAACTAGGAAGATAATCACTCACCGAGCGAAGGATAATTACAAATTAAATCTCTTGCATAAATTGGAAACACATTATTTCAGCGATGAACTTGAAAATGCAATTTAAGTCAAACTAAGCTACCGTTGGAGACAAAAATAATTACAGAGATCAAGTGTAGAACCGACAGATTTAATATCGCATTTTTCCCACCAACCATTAGGAATTCGATTAACTGCAATCGACCGTGATAAGAGAAAATAGTATTTTTGCACTCCATGTAACCTATACCCTCATTATTATTTGTTGAATTATGGAGAGGAAATTAACATGATCCTTTTCGCAAATTACATCGACGTAGTTTTAAAAACTCGAGAGGACCGGCAATCAACTCTTGAATGCCATGGGCCAAGTACTTTGGGAATATAATATGGGTATTAACAAGGAGAAAACTGAACTTCTCGAGAAACTGCAAAGAGAGAAGCTGAAGGCCTATATCACAAGTCGAAGAGTTAAACTAGAGCAAGGGGAATCCTTCAGTTACCTGGCAGCAGAATAAATTGGAATGGAAGAAGTTTGACCGATATTGAACGAAGGGCAACTTAAACCAGGAAGGCGTTCATGAGGAAGAAAAGTCAACTACAATATTCAAAGAACCTGAGGATGAAAACAAGGGAGCAGTTCGTTCAAAATGCCATTTTGGGAACATGAAACTCTTACGCGTTAAAGGCATGAAAAAATTGGTCGGCTACGGCACCGTCTTCGCCTGCCAACCCAGAGGTTCGATTTCCGTCTGGGTTGGTTTTCCTCCATCAGTTGTTTACTTTGCCTTTGCTGTTATATTCATGTCACAAAATCCGATGTAAAAGCCAAAAAGGCTGTTTTCGAATCAATACTAAGTATATAAAACATTGGAAAATAAATGCACATTGGAAAAGGGAAGCAAAGAAGAACAGAAGCCTTTGAAACATGGTGCTGGGGAGAAATCCGAAAATTAAACGGGCAGGCCAAGTGAGGAGCGAGGAAGTGCATCCGTAGAAGAGAAGATGAGGAAAAGACCATTTGATGAACTCTACGGTAAAGAAGAACTGGATGGATTGGACCCAACGTGAGGCACAGGGGATTAGTTATAATCATAATAGAAGGGGAAACTGAAGGGATAATCCCACGAAAAAGGCTAATAGTCAATTACACAGGAAAAATTATGAAGGACGTAAAACAGAAAAGTTATGAGTGAGAGAATACGTACATACTGAAAAGAGAAAAATAGCGAGCATTGGAAAATTAATCTTAGAAGTCAAACACATGATGGTGATGATGATAACAGCATCAGCCGAGTGCGCCTGAATCCTAACTGGCTCTAGTAGCATACGTACTGTTGAATGAGAATTTAAGAGTGAACAAAACTCAGCCGCGGGGATAACTTACATCACACATCTGCCGCGGGCGAAGGTGAAAATAAATATTAAAAAAAACCGTAATCAATACAATGCTTGGTTTAATGGGCGACGATAGAGCTCAAATACGAGGGTCATCCGGAAAGTAGTACCCGTTCGTGCCACATGAAGTGCTGACGACGCGAGTAGCCGCTGGACGAGGTCAGATAGCTTCAGTGGCTTGTCTGCCTTCTCTGAGCCAAGTTGCGTGACGCTAGCATTGCCTGTGTTGTTTCTGTGATTGTTTACAATGTTTAAAAAAATTGAGAACGCCGCCAGTTGTGAAGTGAGGGCAGTGATTAAATTCCTCAATGCAAGAAACGTTCGCCCATGTGATATTCATCGCCAATTAAAGGAGGTGTATGGAGACAATGTAATGGACGAGTCGTCTGTTCGGCGGTGGTGTCGCAACTTCAACATGGGGAGGGGGAACACACACGACGATGAGCGTTCGGAGAGACCGTCTGTCATTACAGACCAACTGGTGAGCTCAGTTGACGAATTCGTGAGGAACGATCGGCGCGTCACAATTGATGACATCTGTGAGCATTTTCCCAATGTTTCTCGAACAATTGTTCATGAAATTGTTAAACACCATCTGCATTATGCAAAAATTTGTGCAAGATGGGTCCCTCGCGTATCTCAATGAGCTGGCGGCGAAGGACTATGCAGCAGGAATACAGAAACTTGTCACACGTTATGACAAATGCCTTAATTTGCTTGGAGATTATGTTGAGAAGTAGTTTAAAGTATCCTCTTTCAAATAAAATTTTTTATGTTTGTTAATATTTACTTTTGTGTCTTTATTTCACGAACGGGTACTACTTTCCGGATGACCCTCGTAATACTAACGATCTACTTGTATGCAAGTGAAAATCATATGCCATGGTAGGTAACGCCACTTCCACTCCCTGTGCCGCCTGTGGTTTCCCGGGGAGACATTGTACCCGAAAAATCACACAGTTGATTGTTCCCAGAAGCCTCACCCGGAATCGATTGCGGGCCCTTCGGCCAGTAATCCCAGCACTCTACTCGCTCGACTATGTACTACTCCCCTAACTTTATCCTATTATTATCCTTATACAAAACTATTCCAACATTTTTTACTTCAGAGATAAAGTTTATTGAGTAACAAATTATAATATTTTTGAAAAAAATATAATAATTACTCAAAAATAAACAGATCTTTCCTTTGCGATTGATCCCCTATGCACTTCAAGCTGAGGAGGAGGAAAGGTCATTTGGATAACTCGCATATATCATCAACGCTTCCAATGAGACTTCGGTGGGTAGCAAAGGGGGTCTTCGGACGACAGGTGCAAGGAAATAATAGGACAAGCCAGAGAAGCGAGAGAAAAGCCAAAGGAGGACTCTCTCAAGAACTGATTTCAGATGACGGCGACACCGCCGAGGCAGCTGACATGTGACATGGGAGAGTTGACGAAAAAAATAACAAACACACAATTGAAAAACACGAGCACTTGATTGCGCCCCTCTAGACCAAGTGGTGCGCGCGTGGCACTCAGTTCACACGTCTTGCATGGAGGCACTAGGCTGTCGAGGTGTATGCGTTGGGACGGGGGGGGGAAACAGAAAAAAGCAGGACGAGAAAAAAATAATCGATAAAAATAACTTAATGGCGGCGCTACGAACTACGATCTCCCCCCCTCTCTCTCTCTCTCTCTCTCTCTCTCTCTCTCTCTCTCTCTCTCTCTCTCTCTCTCTCTCTCTCTCTCTCTCTTCCCCCTTTCTACGGGCGCGAGCACTTCCGAAAACGATGAAAATATGGGTCGGTGGAGACCGCATGATCCGACCCCTCCTCCTTTACATTCGGATGGGTGCTCGGGATGCATTCCGCGATTTCCGTTTCGCCAAGCAAAGGAGTTGGAAAAGTGAAAAGGAGAACAAGATTCGGAGCTCACCGTTCAAACTCTTTCAACGTCCTTCGATGATGACATGGCCGGATCGTGTTGGTCATACCTGTGAAGACAGAAAAAAAAACATAAGGTACACTCGTGAACGGACTCATCGTGACGAGATTCGAAAATTCATTCGTTTTGATGCAATCTAGAGCATGCAATCAATCATTGTTTCCAAATGCAGGCAGTCCCATCGTACTTGCGCAAGTCACTCACACCACTGCATTCACACACAAACACATAATGCTACATGGTGCACTTGCGAGAGATGGAGAGTGTTTAATGGAACTGCGCTAGGTTATAACAAATCGATCCTGAGAGGAAACAAGGACGACTGAAAATAGCACAGGTAGTTGATCAATTTTCATGTTTCTTATTTTTTTTTCGGGCATCATTATTTTATCAGCACACGAAAGTCCCCGAAAATCACATTTCAGTGCTTCCAGGTACGAGAAGAAAATAGAAACCACTGATTGAAAATTTACGCAACGTGTCCAAGAATAGAACATTAGGATGGCCAACCACCCCTATGCCTTTAACCGCTAAAATCTTAATGACGAAATTCATTGAAAGGGATTTAAGAGTGTACTTGAAAGACACCAAGCTACGATGACGCATCCTTCTATGCAGCAACTGACAAACAAATTTGTATAAAATATTTTCTCAGACGTAAATGAGAAGCATTTCATTTAAAAATTCCCCCGGGGACTTAACCTATAGAGTTTGCATCGATCTTTCGCTTGAGCAGGAACGCGACTGAAACTCCCGTCAAGAATTGGATGAAAACATTTACGACGACCTCTACCGCGGAAAACTCTCCCGGATTACTATGGCACACCAGAGCAAAAGCGCAGAAAACACTTCCAAAATAGTTCAACTGTTCCACCTCGTCTAGTTTACGAACACCTACTTTAATATTTAACTTAGATTTCCCTTTCTCGAAAACCACAAATTCTTTATTTTTTTGCATAACTTCTCATCCCATACCCCACGCAATGACTTTCCGATGCTCTCAGAAATCAAAGAATTAAAGGGTACTACATATTTCCCACAAAACGTTTACTTATTACAACTAGTATCAACACGTAGGCGTCTATTTCGGGTACCTCAGACGCGTATCCGATAGAACTAGTTGTACCAAGTAAAACGTTTTGTGGAAAATACCTATTATTCTTTTTTCATTCGTAAGTGGATTTCCACGAAGTCAAGCCATCGATACCATCGAGCGTATGCGTTCAGCAATGTTTAAGAGCCTTTACTATGCTTGCAACTGTCTGCAACTGGATGACTGAAAACCTAAAGCTTGATATTTCACAAACCAAACTGATTTTATGAATTCCCAAACGACTCTTTCCTATCTCCAGTTCTTCCTATGCTTCTTTAACCATTTTCCTCACACACACTTCGAATTATACAGGTGATATTGGACAACCCGGCCTTACACCTCTTCATTATACTGACCATCCGGACTCTTCATCCACAACTCGGCACCTGAGCATTCTGAGAAATAGGTTGGCGGATAAATCTCCTATCCCTCCAATCCACTCCTAATTTTAGCAAAGAATCACTAATTCTACCCAACTCACTCCATCCGAACGCTTGCATTCTACGCTCCTCTCTATTAGTGAATAAACATTTAGCCCAATTGAAATTCTATATTCCCTTAACACGGAGACGGAACGTGGAAAAAGAACACTCTCGTAAATGTTTCAACTTTTCAAAGTTCATTCCGCCGCCATCCGTTAGCAGCGAATTCTAGGATATGCGTGCGTACGTGCACATTTATGCATGTTCATTATAATAATAATTCCCAATGTATGCAGTAAAATTGGAAAAACTCGGTGTATCCAGGGCCTTTCATGAGGTGCTGCACGCATTCCGCAACTCGAGTGAACACCATAGTGCCAATATTGTCTCCTTGACCTCATAAGAAGAAATCATGGCATTATGTACATTTAAAGCTCCACCAAAGTTATGTAGGTTGTATCGTGTCTGTACGATTTCATTCATCACCTTAGTTTATCTATTAATGAAGAGTCATAAAAATTAATGTAGCACACACATTCATGCTTAGATCATAAACAGATGTGATGTGGTATTTAAGCATTCCTGAAGTTCTTATTGATATTTGAAACGTGCTCTCAAACTTATTTTGGACAAACTTATTTTTAAGTTATGCTATTTCGGTTTTTTCCCCCACAAAACAATTCATATCTTTCGAATTGAGGCGCTTTGGTGCTTCTTTCTTAATTATACAACTGCGCACAGGAAATCAAAGTTTTTCTTGAGAACCACATGTATTTCTGCACGATTAATCTATGAATCTTCTGGCGATTCTTCACCTCTGACGCAATAACGCGTATAAAACGCTGACTTCGATGCAAATCTTCATGAAAAATAACAGGGTAAGGCATTTTTCATCATCGCCCTTTCACAGATTGATGATGTTGGCTACATATAGAGGAAATTTTGCCAAAATGCCTTGACAACTCAATGAAATCTCCTGCAATCAGTTGACTTCATACGTGGGTACGTCTGTGCGTGATTTGGGCTTCACTACCAAATACGCAATTATAGTCGAGGCAAAGAGGCGGACAGAAGATACTGCAGATTGGATGTAGGCGACGAGGCGCGGCGGTTATCCAATGTGACCCGACTCCTGCTGCGGCAAAATACACTCCGAGCCGTTCAATCAACCGCACGCTTGTAACAGCAAGAAAGCCTGGAAGCAGCCTCCGTCTCTGCGGAATTAAAGAAATTCGCGTCACGCGAGGAATTGCGGTTTATTCAGTCCCAACTGTTTTTTTGCCAGCACCACGACACAAAGTGAGACGTCCCCGATAATGGTCCAACGCGACCTCCTGATTTCGATCGAGGAGGAAGCGTTTCAATGAATACCCAGAGTTGGCCGACGGCGATGTGGATGGAGCAAAGGGAGGAGGAAGGGAATCCCGCCGTGCATACACGGGAAGGGGGCCGGAAGGAGGGGGGCAGGGGAGGGCAATTGTCGGCGAAGGAAACGAGGGAGCCGAGAGCCTAAATTAAAAAAAAACGCGTGAATGCGGACTCAGCGTCAAAGAGCTATCTTTCGTCAAGTCGCGATTCCCTGCCATTCCTTCGGATTGTATTCGGCTGCGTTCCGACGAACCAAATCGGATCTCCGCAAACTACTTCCTCGGGTCTGTTTCACGTTTCTTTGAAACGTTTGTGGACAAGCACCGGAGTGAGATCACACTACGGGATATTACCCGTTTCTGTCCCCAAGTGGATGAACTATGTTTCCATTTGCGATTAACGCTAGTGTTTAGATTAAGTGTCCATGAAGGTGCAAGTCGCCTGAATATATTATCGGAAATGTCCCGTGGGAAAACTTTCCAAGGAAATCCAAACGGCAGAAAAAGGATTGACACGCTGATTGCCTGGGTACAATATTTAAATTACTACGAAAAAGCAGTAAGCACGAGTCTTAATAGTCAAAAAAATGAAATACTCGTACCCGATTTGTTCATTTCCGTCAGCGTTACTACGTCTAATGATTTTAAAATAATGGGTGAACGTATTTCAGTCAATGATACTTCAAAATTCACGAAAATGTTTAATGAAATAGTATTTCTAGCAAGAAAGGGCTCACGTTCTAACCCTTCTCTCGAAACATAAATATGAACAAGAGAAAATGACATACATTCGTTCCCAGCGCTATTTTAAGGCGTACGAAGGATTTGCGCATTAAGTTCTTTTCAAACTGCATACGAAACACAATTGAAATGTACTTTCTGCTTCCAGGCTTCACTTCGTGGAATTGTTTGTGGTTCATATTAAATGAGTTTTATTTCAAGGTAATTTAATTAACATGGACAACTGAAAGGAATTGTTCATACCAAATGGACTGTCTCCGGAGTTAATTACGCGGGATTAATCTTCCTTTCCATTTCCCTACGATGAGAGCTCTTCAGTACAGATTCTATATCCCTATGCGGTGGATGCCTCCCTCCCCCTCCAAAGCGGTGCAGGAGTCTAAATAAACTGTGCTCTAGCCGAGACGGAGCGCGGGCGCCGCTTCACAGGGGATCCGAGCAAGTCGCAGGCAGGTTGGTTTGATAGAAGGTAAAGCTCACCTATTACTAAGCACTGAACGGTGAGTGAAATTCACACATCTGAATAAGGGCTGGGGACTGTGGTTTCTCAGAAAAATCTGCCACCCGAAAAAAATCACACAGTTTGGGTAAGCTGAAGGTACCCAGATGCGTTACTCGGATCGAACCCGGGCTTCCTGGTCAGCAGATAAGATCTCTACTCCCTGGATTATCACGCCAAACTCCGGTCAAAAAATAACAGGAGCACTAAATGTGTGCTGTTTTTTCTAAATCTCAAGGATTTGCCGGACCAGGTGGCGGCGGGGTTATATCCCCGCCCGCCAACTCAGAGGTCGCGATTCCCGCCTTGGTGAGCTTGTCTTCCCCTAGGGTTTCGCTGTTTGTAATTTCCTACTGTCGTATTATTGTTGAAAAGTCCGATGTAAAAGGCAGAAGCGCTGTTTTCGGATTATTGTAAAAAAATAAAAATACACCGTGATTTGGGTAATACTTGTCCGTCGAAGCATTGAGCTTAGCTATAAGAGCCCAGAGATCCAATTAAGTGTATCATTCTCCTAAAGCAGGTCATCAACGCAGGGAACTAGAAAATCACCTAGGGCTTGGGTGTATGTAATTATGTCAATTGTTATACTATATATCATTTTTCAAGGTCCGATTTAAAGGCCTAAGTGCTGTTTTTGGACTGAATATATCATAATAAACATAGCAAAATAAATAAATCTCCTTTCGATAACGACGGTAATTTCACGACGATTCGTGTAAGCTCTCCGACGTCAGTGGCTTCGCCCTGCATTTTTTTTCGAATCCATGCATAATCTTTTTCTGAAATGGATGTTAAATGATAACATCGCACTCTAAGTGGAGTATAATTGAAGAAAAACAGCACGCCTCCTTCAATAGTGTAAGCCACATACTAGGTGTACCACAAATACTATATTAGCTTTCTCAAGGCACAACGGCACATACCACACCTTTTCCGAAGTTGAATTCGATGCAATGTCAGCAGAGAATTATTCTACATAGCCAGGAAACTCTTAAATTCTCACTTTGCGTGCTCTTAAGTCGGTCCGTGAGTTGGTTCCTTATTTGAGTGTCAAAGGTATTTTAAAGTTAGTCCACCGTTTAATGTAGGTTTTGGATGGATACGTACTAAACACCGCTACAATGCTAAGCCTCGCTAAACAAAACACAACCTACAATGAAATTAACCCTTCCACCAAACTCATCCACAATGCCGCATACTTCCTACATAAATGCACCTTCTACCTAAATATTCAACATTCCATCACCAACCTAAATGATGCGCACCCACATGTTTTGCCTCCTTTGGACTTTTCACCTCCTTTCTCCCCCTCCGTCCCTAGTGCTTCGTTTGTTTTCCTTTCCGTCCATCTGACCTTTACCATCCTTCTCAACAACCATATCTCTTAAGCTTCCAAACTACTCTTTGGGCAATTTTCTTGTTCAACGACATTTTTTCCGCGCCGCACAAAACTTATCAAAGTTTTCCGCTAATCATTCCATAACATCCTCACTCAACGTCCCACTCGTCAACTTCCTCCTAGCGAAAACTTCTTTACCTGAAGCAATTTTTCTTACGTCCCTAATACTTTGAATATCTTGGACCAAAACACTTCCGAGATACGTGAAGCGCAGTAGTATATCACTCAACACTTAATTATAGACCAAATTCAGTGCACCACTACCACATATAAAGTAAAATTCTCGAAAGTAATTATCAACATGCCTGGATAAAAAACAACTATTATAAGTAACTGAGTATTTGAAAGAAATTAATCAATAAAATCACCGACGTGGGTTAATTCATCGTAAACATCAGCCAATAAGAAGATCGTCTATTTTCAATGGCGGTCAAATGCACTTATGATGAAATAATCCAAAAGTTAGATCAGTATGAGGCATGAAGCTTCTATGATTCATCATTCTCTGCCGAAAACGCTAAGCTCCGTTTCACTATTCCATTGAATGTGATGAAAAAAAACCAGGTTGTTTCGTGAAAAGCACACCTATGATTCTTTCGTCTTAGGCTACTTTGCCGAGGATGCCGGTCGATTCCTGAAATTACCTCATGAAATTGACCTTTTTAATGCATCCACATCTACATGGCATCCTGCAAGACACCGCTCGGATGTGTGTGCGGAGGTGATTTATCACTTAAGATTTCTCAACTGTTGGTCACAACAAGTATATAAAATTACCCAAATAATGCAGATGGTGATAACTACATCCGCATTATTTCAATATTTTCATATAAATGTTGTCACTGACAACTGATAAATCTAATGCAGATGGTGATAACTACAGATACATGCCTTACGGTATCCAAGCGTGAAATACTTTAATGCAACAGGCAAAGGTTAGATGAATCAACGACAACACACCTGGCTACTTGGAATGAAAAAAAAATACTGTTTTCCCTTAACACGGTCAGTAAAAGGTTATTCAAATCTCTTATCGTACTTGGGAACAATGAAATGTAAAAATTTTCTGTTCTACACTCGACTTCTCTAATATTTTTCTAATGACCCCTCCCTCCGGATAAAAGATAATCATAAAACCTAATAATAACAACTTCCGATCGGGAATATATTCACGTCCACTATGCTTTGCCCACTTGTTTTTAATGGTCGACAAAAATCCTCCGTTAATTTCCTTCCTTTCTAAGAATAGACGTTTTTTGCACATAAGTAATAACAGACCTGCCCGTACGAGTGGAATACTCCAAAAGTCATTGACGCACCCCAAACCAAATACCACACACGCATTACCGCTACCTACTACGAGGGTCATCCGGAAAGTAGTACCCGTTCGTGAAATAAAGACACAAAAGTAAATATTAACAAACATAAAAAATTTTATTTGAAAGAGGATACTTTAAACTACTTCTCAACATAATCTCCAAGCAAATTAAGGCATTTGTCATAACGTGTGACAAGTTTCTGTATTCCTGCTGCATAGTCCTTCGCCGCCAGCTCATTGAGATACGCGAGGGACCCATCTTGCACAAATTTTTGCATAATGCAGATGGTGTTTAACAATTTCATGAACAATTGTTCGAGAAACATTGGGAAAATGCTCACAGATGTCATCAATTGTGACGCGCCGATCGTTCCTCACGAATTCGTCAACTGAGCTCACCAGTTGGTCTGTAATGACAGACGGTCTCTCCGAACGCTCATCGTCGTGTGTGTTCCCCCTCCCCATGTTGAAGTTGCGACACCACCGCCGAACAGACGACTCGTCCATTACATTGTCTCCATACACCTCCTTTAATTGGCGATGAATATCACATGGGCGAACGTTTCTTGCATTGAGGAATTTAATCACTGCCCTCACTTCACAACTGGCGGCGTTCTCAATTTTTTTAAACATTGTAAACAATCACAGAAACAACACAGGCAATGCTAGCGTCACGCAACTTGGCTCAGAGAAGGCAGACAAGCCACTGAAGCTATCTGACCTCGTCCAGCGGCTACTCGCGTCGTCAGCACTTCATGCGGCACGAACGGGTACTACTTTCCGGATGACCCTCGTATATTTCATGGATGGGGCCAAGGGATCACATACACAAGCGAACGATTTGTTATCACGGTGCGCTTGAACTATAAAATCAAAATCTCAAGCCATTCAATATGACGCCAAACGTGTGAATTTTCAAATTCCTACACGCCGTTTCAAGTTGGGGAAAGAGTGACTCGAAGGGGTGCATTCGATTCCCGCCCCCCTCCCGTGGCGCACTGGCGCTCAGTGGATGATGATGCCATCAAAAGAGCAACGTAAGAACTGCTCGGGAGCAGACTCGAGTCATGAGAATCCATGACTGGTGCAAGACAATGCATTAAAGGCGTATCGAAAAGGGCACCGATCTTAAATATGGATTCCACATTCACCTCCGTTTCCCCACACGAATTTTCCTGGATATGATAACTGACGTGAATACATCAAAAAGGTACAGAGCATATGAGACATATTTGCACGGGATCGGCTCGAACTCTGGGATGGTACTCTTTTGGAATTCTCACTATTAACAGTTTTCGGAGGATTAAAAAAAAACAATTGGGAGGATCGGTCCAGGCACAAAAAAGACAATACTTGTACAACTTCTAAATATTTCGGTCGCATGGGGAGACGAGCTGTCCCTCCTCCTTCCCCATTAACCCAGCATATTCCTGGAATTAAAACTCGCTCGAAACAAATATTGTCCGTCGTGAATCCCGACACCCTTACGAACTCGCCCCCTGCCCCGCACTTATTTCCACTCGGTCGAGCTAAGTCGAACGGACAATAAAACAATCCTTTGGATGTAAGTGGAAAAACGGCACTCGAAAGACAACACGCGTCCGAGTTCAAAATGGAGATGGAAGGCTTAAGAACCTGAGGGGGCTCCTTAATCCGTTGGTTTTAGGGCCGGACACTCGAGAGCACGTCTGGCAGCCTAGGCCGCCATCACCGCTGGGGGGGATGTTCACCGCCGATGTCCTAGGCTCGAGGGATGAGAGGGACCCCAAGCGAGGGATATTGACGCGAGGAGGAACGCTCTTCCTCGGTCGCACTCTGCGAGCTAAAGAGAGTCGCCGGAGTGCGGAGGGGGATGTGGGGGAGGGACGAGGAGAGGAAGATACCGGGAAAAAGCATCATTAACGAAAAGGGCGGGTTATTTTCCTTTCCGCGACGGCGAGAGCGGAGGAAGGGGTGACAGGGAAGAATTGAAGCTAATGCCGGAGGGGTAAGGGTCGCTCGAGAGTCGCGTAACAAAAAAAATAACTCTCGTCGATTCATTTCGAAAATTCCAATCGGCAAATAGGACGTACAGCACGGTAATCGTGTGTGGGCGTGGGTGGGGGTGGTAGTAATTGAAAGCAGGGGTTGAGTGGGATGGGTCGAGTATGCGTGGGACCTTTTTTACTCAACTTCAACTCCCACTGTGCCCGTTCCATCCGCATTTCAATGGACCAGCTGTTAAATTCCCGGCGATTGGGGGCAGGAGAATGAGACGATTGACTCGTTTTCCCCAGTGGTTAACTGGACAGTGAACTCAAGTTATCGGAAAACGATGAAATGTTTAAGTCGTTAATGAACACAACCTCTCGGGAAAAGCTGACTGATTAGGAAAAAAAAAGTTGAATTTCACGGCAATCCCTGGAAGGAAATCGCAAAAAAAATCGGGTCGTATATGGAAGAAGTTCATAGAGTTCATGCCTTCGACGGGTTTGCTAAAAAAAACGAGGCAGGTCAAATAAATAACATTTATTAAAGAAAGAACTGACTTGTCGAACTGCTCCTTTCAAATCCTGTTTCATCAGAGCCAGGTGAAAATTACTGTAAACTTACTCCAAAACTACACGCCAATGAATGAAATAGCAATATCTTGCCGTGGAATGTTGGGGCAGTTGAAAAGGCTTAACAAATTTAAATGTCTAGCTTGCTAAAAGTTTCTGTTAGACTTTGTCGAATTAACCCTTTACTTGGAAATAATACTGAAGATGCCGCAAATAGATTACGAGGCTCGGTAAGATGAGACTCGAACAAGATTACACCAATTCGTTGGAGCGATGATAGGAAAGAACTCAGCAACTGCAGATTCATATCTTCAAACTCCCATTCCATTCAGAGTAAAAGAACGCGTAATTGGCAAGGCCATTATCGGATATATTTGGATTTTATTTGAAAAAGTCATAAAAACCTTATCTACGGCGGAATAAATATACAAAAGCCGTGTAATCCTATGAATGTGGACGTGACATCCTTCGCCCTTGTCAGCCATAGAACCTTTGATAATATGGGCTAAAGAACGTGGGTTGCCTCAAACGGCGAAGTTCGCTCAGGAAATTCCTTTAAAGACTTCTTTGAGCAGTGGAGACGGGAGTACTTCCTATTGTGTCCCATTTCAAAATCACATTCCCTTGGTTTGGGTATCGAGTTATTAACAAGAAAAATGCCGTGGGGTGCAAATACGGATTGCGAAAAAAGTTTTCCATTTTTATCTGACGTCGAAGATGGAAAGAAAACTACTCACAGAATAATCTCCCCGCATTCCACGTAGAAAGGTTGAATGGTATCCCAGTTTATGTACCTATACGGTATAAATATATATCCGTATATAAACGGATATATATATATATATATATATATATATATATATATGTATGCATATATGTATGTGTATATATATATATATATATATATATATATATATATATATATATATATATATATATACTCATATATTTGATGAAACAGCTCATCCTTTTCAAATCTCTCGATATAAATCTACCCTCGAGGATGAGCGGACGTCGACGTTGACGATAGTAGAAGAAGTAAATTCCAGCCGGGGGATTGGGCTAACATTTTCAGGGTTTTCCGACCGACCCCTGAGAGAAAACTCCAGGAAAGAATCCACAACTCTTCGTAAGGGTCCCCAGTTGGATTCTAGAGATTTTTAGACTCCCAATTTTCGCCATTTGTTTAAAACTGGAGGCAAGGCAAAAAAATCTGCTTCAAAAAATGAGCGATAATAACGGGATGAAACTTTCGGGGATCGAGCGATTGAAAATGTTAACGGCTTCGATCGATAACACCGGAACCCCTCAACTTAGGAGTCCCCCGTTTTGACGAAACACTTCCGAAATTTCTTCTACTTGATTAACATGAAACTGTTAACCGTCCTGAGAAAAAACATATTCTCATATTCATTAAAAATAAGAAACAAATTCCTTTAGTGGCAACAAGCGTAAAGTATAATATGTCCAAAAGGTTGAAGATTTTAATACAGGTATGTCAACAGTTCCTCACATATTCCTCCATATGTGAAAAACAATGGTTTCAAAACCCGACTTTGGCGTGATTTTTTCTTGTCTTCAAATGGCTGATCTTCCAGGAAACCAAATTTTTCGTAGATTCTGACCGTATTACAATAAGTATGAGACATGCTTTAGACAAAATACAATTATAAATAGCCATTTTACATTATTATCAAAAGATTTACACCATTCTTGCTGATGTAGTTATTTACATAGGTAGCTCATTATGCAAAATTGGAGGCAAGGGCAAAAAATATCTATGAAGCGGAGACAGGAGTACTTCCTATTGTTTGGTTTGGGTACTTCACCGTGCACGGAATATTGTGAAACGTGGTATATTTGTAGGAAAGGGAGTTTTGTAATTACAGTTACGAGACCATAATACCTGGATAGTTTTGACGCAAAGCTCCTTTGTTCCGCAAACAGCGCTATAGTTTAAATTATTGAAGGTATATCGCGAGTAATTCCAAGACTTGTGTACGTTATAATGACTTGCAAATGATCCTACAGCCTATATATAAAAAATATCGCTATTATGAATCAAAACTTGCATATTAATAACTTTCATCATCTCAACTATATTTAAACCAGTAGAATGTATTTGCAGCGGGCGGAAATTTTTTTTAATCAAAACTCATTGTTTTCATTATTCGACGATTTCTTCTGCGTTCAATGCTCAAATAATTTCGTGTTTCCTTTCTTGTGCACATAAAATCTCGAAACTCTCACGCAGATGTCTTAACAATCAAGTTACATGCAAAATCAACTAACGGCGCATGGCAGGTAGTGAGAGCAAAATTTACAATTATTACCGAAATCTACACAGTAACAGAGGTATTTCCAAAGCTGATGCAAAGTATATAAAAATAAACTCCAAGAGATGCACAAATGTTATCACCGAGGAACAAGTGCCTCTGACTGAATTAATTTCGGAGGAGAAGAAGATATTCAGAAGACTTGTCTTCTTGCGAAGAGCTTCTTTGCAACGTGTCTAAGACCTTCTGCAATTCCCTTACAGTACCGACTTGGCACTAGCAGTCTATTCCCTATCCCCAAAAGTGAAATCCTTCCTCAAAGGACACCGCCATGGGACCGTAAGTACCGTCTAAGAAGCTTGCACTCGTACCCTTTATGGACCTTCCGGAATCCGCCTACCAGGGAGCCTAAAAGTCGTGGAAAAGCCGCCGGCATAACTGTGTCGACGCTAAAGGGATGTACTTTGAAGAATTCTGAGGCGTTTCAGTAATATCTGAAATAAAGCTATTTTTCCGAAATATTTCCCGATAGTTACTTTACAAACCATGCATAATTAAAGACAAGTCCTACCTAACAATATAGAATAATCTAAAAACCTGTTAGTTTAGAACTCAATGCTATATTTAATAATTTCTAACAATCAGTTAACAGCGGACTTTTTCAATCGAAACCTCAAGAAAAATTCTTCCTCTCACCAAATGTGAAAATGATTTGGACGCGAACGGAAATAATGCGTAATTCTTTGCCTGTTGGGGATATTGTCTCATCTCCATCCTCTAATCTCTATTGTCTCAACTCGACTAGCAGAAACAGGAGGTCAACCAAAATGATTACAATACCATGATTCACAGCGGTTATCCTCTTGTTCATTTGGCAGCCCTTGATATTCCATCTTTAAGTTGACGAGTACTTTAACTGACGATTTTGGCTTAACAAGGGATTGCAAAACTGATTTTTAGCTTCAACAGGAGCGGTTAATGTTCTTAGAGAGTGACTAGTTCGTAAAAATGTCCTAATAACAAGCCAAACAGCCAAAAATCCGTCAAAATAATGATCACGATATTATGAATAGGAACGAAGCTTACTTGCCGCACTGAGGAACGCAAAAAACTAAAACTTAGGACTGAGTAACGTATGCATGCACATATACTGCGGTACCAAGAAATCTCTTGTGGATTAATAACTTCAACCTTTAAACAGTCTTCTTTCGTGAAACACGGTAAAATATCACGTATATCCAAAGATACGAAAAGTAACCATTCATATTACAAGAGTATGCCGAATTAAAAACCGAGGGTCTACAAGAATTAATATCCCTTCAACAGCAAATGAATGTTTTTAAAGGCTGCATCAAAGGATAAGACTTATGAAAGTGACGTAATCAAGTCCTAATACGTATATTTTATGAAGAACACAATCTATTTTGCCACTGTTTTTCAATTGTATGCGTTGAAACTAGTAGTACCAAAAGAGCAGTGGAAAAATACACTGTTTTTCATTGAATGAACATGAACTTCCACGAAGTAGAGCCAGAAACCATCGCATATTCTACTACGTATTTTTTCCATAAAAGGTCACATTTATTTAGAGAATACCGCACATAATCCGCCCAAGGAAAGGCTTTCACCGCTTAATCTCGACTCACTGAAGGACTCCATTCCGAAATCATTCATAAAATCACAACGTTCCCGTTCGCACACAATCGTCAAGTTAACGCATCGCCTTCCTTCCGCTCGAAAGCCGTTTCGAGATTGGCCTACGCTTTGCCGTTTACCATAGTGACGGTAAAAAATAAGAGAAAACCCTCGTCATCCATCGGAGACACGCTCCATCGAATTTCGCGAGCTCAGAAACCGCGATAATGAAACGTCGACGGGCGGTGAAGGATGTAGGGCCCCAAAAGCAGTTCGGAGAGATCCTCAGATGATGTGACCGCACCAGGAACCCAGCCTCCAAGGAACAAAGCGTATTAACCATTCTTTATGCATGCAGATTTTCAGTCAAGTGCGTCATCGTCGGGAGAGAATCCATAATTTCAATCTGGCAGGCCCGGATGACGAAGTTTTTCCAACATCCCCGTGTCACCCTTGCCTCTCGACGGCTTCGCTTTTCGATCAAAGAACCCGCGCACCTCCCCGCCCTGCTCTTCTTGCCACCACCCATCGCTCGCCAGCCACCACCCTCTTCACCTCCGCCTACCGTTGCACCGCAGCATCCCATCCTCCCGGATATGAAAAACTCTGCCTCTCCCCCTAATCTTCATCTCCACTCATGCGCCGAAGCGTGACCTTCGATCACTCCGTAACTAATTAACATAACCAACACAGCACTTGAGAAAACAAAAGGAAAGGCATTGGTGAACGATTGAGACTTTATCGTTTCTTCTTCAAAGTACCCCCCCAAACATTATGCATACAATTGCGAACACCTAAGCCCTAACTGGAGGAAAACTTACCCAGACGGGAGCCGAACCCGCGACCTCTGGGTTGGCTGGCGAGGGCGGTAGCCCGCCGCCACCGGGACCGACAATCACGGAATAAAAAAAAATATTTGCGATATGCCTTGATAAATTAATTGATTAGACTTAGCGATGAAAATTTGGAATGATTTTTCAAAACAACGGCCTTGGGTAATGTTGCCGATGCTGCACGTTTTACCCAAGAATATCATATTTATGAGGGTGTCGTTTCTCTGTTTCTGTGTATAAAGGCGAGTATAGGCGAGGATAGACCTGACATAGTACTAAGCCCAATGGCGTGTGAAATACATATGTTAGGGTAGGGGGCAGCTCCATTCCATGGTTGAGCGCTTGTACATATATATATAATTTTTTGTATGTATTTATATATGTACATACATATATACATATAAAAAAAGAGACAGAGAGGAGGACTGTGAAGATTTGAGTTATCAAAG